>NC_074690.1:4446239-4473739 GCF_029448725.1 Salvelinus fontinalis
GAGAGAGAGAGAGGGTAGCGCTTGGGGATGGAGAGAGAGAGAGAGGGTAGTGCTTGGGGATGGAGAGAGAGAGAGGGTAGTGCTTGGGGATGGAGAGAGAGAAAGAAGGTAGGGCTTGGGGATGGAGAGAGAGAGAGAGGGTAGCGCTTGGGGATGGAGAGAGAGAGAGAGGGTAGGGCTTGGAGATGGAGAGAGAGAGGGTAGCGCTTGGGGATGGAGAGAGAGAGGGTAGGGCTTGGGGATGGAGAGAGAGAGAGAGAGGGTAGGGCTTGGGGATAGAGAGATAGAGAGAGAGAGGGTAGGGCTTGGGGATGGAGAGAGAGAGAGAGAGGGTAGGGCTTGGGGATAGAGAGAGAGAGAGAGAGAGGGTAGGGCTTGGGGATGGAGAGAGAGAGAGAGGGTAGGGCTTGGGGATGGAGAGAGAGAGAGAGGGTAGGGCTTGGGGATGGAGAGAGAGAGAGGGTAGGGCTTGGGGATGGAGATAGAGAGAGAGGGTAGGGCTTGGGGATGGAGAGAGAGAGAGAGGGTAGGGCTTGGGGATGGAGAGAGAGAGAGGGTAGTGCTTGGGGATGGAGAGAGAGAAAGAAGGTAGGGCTTGGGGATGGAGAGAGAGAGAGAGGGTAGGGCTTGGGGATGGAGAGCGAGAGAGGGTAGGGCTTGGGGATGGAGAGAGAGAGAGAGGGTAGGGCTTGGGGATGGAGAGAGAGAGAGAGGGTAGGGCTTGGAGATGGAGAGAGAGAGAGAGGGTAGGGCTTGGAGATGGAGAGCGAGAGAGAGGGTAGGGCTTGGGGATAGAGAGAGAGAGAGAGAGAGAGAGAGAGGGTAGGGCTTGGGGATGGAGAGAGAGAGAGAGGGTAGGGCTTGGGGATGGAGAGCGAGAGAGAGGGTAGGGCTTGGGGATGGAGAGAGAGAGAGAGGGTAGGGCTTGGGGATGGAGAGAGAGAGAGAGGGTAGGGCTTGGGGATAGAGAGAGAGAGAGAGGGTAGGGCTTGGGGATGGAGAGAGAGAGAGAGGGAAGGGCTTGGGGATGGAGAGAGAGAGAGAGGGTAGGGCTTGGGGATGGAGAGCGAGAGAGAGGGTAGGGCTTGGGGATGGAGAGAGAGAGAGGGTAGGGCTTGGAGATGGAGAGAGAGAGAGGGTAGGGCTTGGGGATGGAGAGAGAGAGAGGGTAGGGCTTGGGGATGGAGAGAGAGAGAGAGGGTAGGGCTTGGGGATGGAGAGAGAGAGAGAGAGGGTAGGGCTTGGGGATGGAGAGAGAGAGAGAGGGTAGGGCTTGGGGATGGAGAGAGAGAGAGAGGGTAGGGCTTGGGGATGGAGAGAGAGAGAGGGTAGGGCTTGGGGATGGAGAGAGAGAGAGGGTAGGGCTTGGGGATGGAGAGAGAGAGAGGGTAGGGCTTGGGGATGGAGAGAGAGAGAGAGGGTAGGGCTTGGGGATGGAGAGAGAGAGAGAGGGTAGGGCTTGGGGATAGAGAGAGAGAGAGAGGGTAGGGCTTGGGGATGGAGAGAGAGAGAGAGGGTAGGGCTTGGGGATAGAGAGAGAGAGAGAGGGTAGGGCTTGGGGATGGAGAGAGAGAGAGAGGGAAGGGCTTGGGGATGGAGAGAGAGAGAGAGGGTAGGGCTTGGGGATGGAGAGCGAGAGAGAGGGTAGGGCTTGGGGATGGAGAGAGAGAGGGTAGGGCTTGGAGATGGAGAGAGAGAGAGGGTAGGGCTTGGGGATGGAGAGAGAGAGAGGGTAGGGCTTGGGGATGGAGAGAGAGAGAGAGGGTAGGGCTTGGGGATGGAGAGAGAGAGAGAGGGTAGGGCTTGGGGATGGAGAGAGAGAGAGAGGGTAGGGCTTGGGGATGGAGAGAGAGAGAGAGGGTAGGGCTTGGGGATGGAGAGAGAGAGAGGGTAGGGCTTGGGGATGGAGAGAGAGAGAGGGTAGGGCTTGGGGATGGAGAGAGAGAGAGAGGGTAGGGCTTGGGGATGGAGAGAGAGAGAGAGGGTAGGGCTTGGAGATGGAGAGAGAGAGAGAGGGTAGGGCTTGGAGATGGAGAGAGAGAGAGAGGGTAGGGCTTGGGGATGGAGAGAGAGAGAGGGTAGGGCTTGGAGATGGAGAGAGAGAGAGAGAGGGTAGGGTTTGGGGATGGAGAGAGAGAGAGGGTAGGGCTTGGGGATGGAGAGAGAGAGAGAGGGTAGGGCTTGGGGATGGAGAGAGAGAGAGGGTAGGGCTTGGAGATGGAGAGAGAGAGAGAGAGGGTAGGGCTTGGGATGGAGAGAGAGAGAGGGTAGGGCTTAGGAAGGCCAGAGCAGAGCACGCTAGTTTAGGGTAGGATTCAGCACCGTCTGATGCCACAGCAGCGGGTCCAGTTCTATAACTGCAGTAGTTCCTGGTAGGAGAAAACACCAGACGGACAGCATTCCTGTCCCGCCCCGCCCCCTCCCGCCCCGCCCCCTCCCACTCCGTGCGGTCCCGCTCCGCTCCCTCCCGCCCCGCCCCCTCCGTGCGGTCCCGCTCCGCTCCCTCCCGCCCCGCCCCCTCCCGCTCCGTGCGGTCCCGCTCCGCTAGCTCCCGCCCCGCTACCTCCCGCCCCGCCCCCTCCCGCCCCGTTCCATCCTATGGATAGTTATTAGCCAGTGGGCCCGGCGGCCAGGCATCCACATGTGTTCATGATAATTATCCTGACTGTTTAACAATAGAACACCATCTTTCATTAGCGGGACACACAGCACAGATCAATACTTTCCATATTTTAAGCGAGGCCAGTCTGTCTCTGTTAATAGCTCTAGTCTAATGGTCCAGCACTGGGCTAAGTTGGGACTCAAGAGTACGGCTAAATGCACACAATAATAATACTAATAATAATAAAATGATCATTACTACTAGCGTACTATATTACGTATTGGATTACTAAAAAAAATACACCTTCGAGATTACCGTATAGTTTAACAATAAAACGGTCTGATAATGACTCTGTATTCATATCCCGAAATAAATAAATTAATCACTACATTTTAAAAGTTAGCAAAAATAGATACGATCTAACATGGACAGAACACCTGTTTATTTGTGGGGAAAAATCACCCTGATTAACTCTTTAGTCATATCCCAGTTTACCCTGATTAACTCTTTAGTCATATCCCAGTTTACCCTGATTAACTCTTTAGTCATATCCCAGTTTACCCTGACTAACTCTTTAGTCATATCCCAGTTTACCCTGATTAACTCTTTAGTCATATCCCAGTTTACCCTGATTAACTCTTTAGTCATATCCCAGTTTACCCTGATTAACTCTTTAGTCATATCCCAGTTTACCCTGATTAACTCTTTAGTCATATCCCAGTTTACCCTGATTAACTCTTTAGTCATATCCCAGTTTACCCTGATTAACTCTTTAGTCATATCCCAGTTTACCCTGATTAACTCTTTAGTCATATCCCAGTTCACCCTGATTAACTCTTTAGTCATATCCCAGTTTACCCTGATTAACTCTTTAGTCATATCCCAGTTTACCCTGATTAACTCTTTAGTCATATCCCAGTTTACCCTGATTAACTCTTTAGTCATATCCCAGTTCACCCTGATTAACTCTTTAGTCATATCCCAGTTTACCCTGATTAACTCTTTAGTCATATCCCAGTTTACCCTGATTAACTCTTTAGTCATATCCCAGTTTACCCTGATTAACTCTTTAGTCATATCCCAGTTTACCCTGATTAACTCTTTAGTCATATCCCAGTTTACCCTGATTAACTCTTTAGTCATATCCCAGTTTACCCTGATTAACTCTTTAGTCATATCCCAGTTCACCCCGACTAACTCTTTAGTCATATCCCAGTTTACCCCGACTAACTCTTTAGTCATATCCCAGTTCACCCCGATTAACTCTTTAGTCATATCCCAGTTTACCCTGATTAACTCTTTAGTCATATCCCAGTTTACCCTGATTAACTCTTTAGTCATATCCCAGTTTACCCTGATTAACTCTTTAGTCATATCCCAGTTTACCCTGACTAACTCTTTAGTCATATCCCAGTTTAACCTGATTAACTCTTTAGTCATACCCCAGTTAATTCTGTTTGTACAGCTTTCACAGCGCTACTGATAGTGTTGGTGCTTGGTTTGCACGTGCAAATTCAGAACACACAACATTCTATAATAGAATTGTGTTATTTGACGTGTCAAATTAAAAGCTTATTTAACGTGTCAAAATGTTATATGACGTGTATCTTTTTTGACACGCAAAAACCCAAACGGCGTTCAATGTGCTTCACCCTAGTCATTTGGTCATTTTCACCTCTTAATTTCACCTACTGTTCTAACTTGGTGGTGCACCAAAAGCTTACAACCTGTTTTAGAGAAATGTAATCATTGAATATTGTAAGAGCTTTCATTGTCTGTTTATATGCCCCGTTTATTTATCCTACAGTTCTGACTTGGTGTACAGGGAGAACACTGTAAGAACGGCCCATGTTCTGAATTCTGACGCTGTACATTTCAAAAGTGCTGAACAAATAGTTATACTGACAACGTCCGTCCTAGCTCGTTCATTAATGTCTTCATCTGAATTACAGATTGCCTCTTATCCACTTGTCCTTCCCTTATGCCATAGTTTGTACATCTCAATTGTCATTATAAACCACATGTGTTTAAACAAGTCGCCAATATCAGCTGAGCCATTCAGCCATATCAGGCGGAAATCCTCAAACTTTTGGATTGAACTCTCCAACCAGACAGACAGAAAAAAAGGAGAGACAGACAGACAGACACTGTCCAGGTTTAAAAGAAGACATATCCATCACCAGCTGTGAGGGTCCCATCTTAAAACATAGCAGTGAGAACGGACACGCTGCGAACACCTTCCTATAAATAGCACCTAACCCAGTGTAAACACAGGCCCCTGTTTTATCTCAGCCCTAACAATAGACTCTTTAGATGAGCACAGTCAGGCTCAGTTCGGAAGGGTCGCAGAATAGTGGAGAGATGTAAAATTAGTAGCAAGAGAACTTTGTCGCCCTCCGGTTAACGTCTGATGACTACTACTAAAATACTGGTCCCAACTGAAGTCAATATCTGATGCCTAAACATGGAGAGATGTCTCGGGAAGTTCTACAATCGAGTTTTGCAACAACCCAACTCTCCAGTCTCAAATGATAACCACCCGGGCCGTGCCTGATAACCACCCGGGCCGTGCCTGATAACCACCCGGGCCGTGCCTGATAACCACCCGGGCCGTGCCTGATAACCACCCGGGCCGTGTCTGATAACCACCCGGACCATATCCAGGTCTAGATAAGACTATTTCAATGTTCACGCATAAACATCAACAATGAGTGAAAAAAATCAACGCCCCTCCCCCAGTCAGTAATTCAATCAATGATTTCTAATCCCGTGTGGCTCTGTTGGTTGAGCACGGGGCTTGCAACGCCAGGGTTGTGGGATCGATTCCCACAGGGGGACAAGAACGAAAAATGGATACACTCACTAGTGTAAGTCGCTCTTGAATAAGCGAGTCTGCTAAATTACAAAAATGTAAAAAAAGGCTACACTAATTGACCTATTTAAAAATGTTAGCCAACGTGGCTAATTGAGTGACTGACAGGAAAAAGTGCAGACGCACAACCAAATTTGATAAATTGCATCTAGAATATTCTAACTCTCAACAGTAAGTTGAGACCCCGACTGAGTTCTGCAGGCTCGTACCTGACCTAGGTCCTCACAGCCTGTAAAATAGGGACGATGTAGCAGAGTCAGAACAATGATTAAGCAGGTAGAGGTGTACATGGTGGTTGGATTTATTTATTTACCCAGCGCTGGTGATAAAATGTTCAATTCAATTATATTTACCCAAGCGCTAGTATTCAAACGGTCTACTCAAAAGAAGAAACCATGTCTCTGTACAAGGTACAGCTGGGGCTCAGATACAGGCTCCCCTTGACCCTAACCAGAACCAACGAGAACGCCCCCAAACAGGTGGGAATCTAATTAGCATCTTTTTTTTTAAATGAATTCCCATAAAAATCGGTCCGTTTTAAGCAAGAGATATCAGATGTTTTACATATTGGATGCGTCTCAAATCCACCGCATTCGCCAGTGTTGCACTTACGCATCTGAGGGGAAAGGTCACAGAGCTGGAGCAGGGATTTGTTAGACCAGGAGACATCTGAGGTGAAAGGTGACAGAGCTAGAGAGGTGTTTGTCAGACCAGGAGACATCTGTGGTGAAATGTGACAGAGCTAGAGAGGTGTTTGTCAGACCAGGAGACATCTGTGGTGAAAGGTGACAGAGCTAGAGAGGTGTTTGTCAGACCAGGAGACATCTGAGGTGAAAGGTGACAGAGCTAGAGAGGTGTTTGTCAGACCAGGAGACATCTGAGGTGAAAGGTGACAGAGCTAGAGAGGTGTTTGTCAGACCAGGAGACATCTGAGGTGAAAGGTGACAGAGCTAGAGAGGTGACGAACCGAGCTAGAGAGGTGACGAACCGATCTGACGCTAGACTAACCGATCCGACGCTAGACTAACCGATCTGACGCTAGACTAACCGATCCGACGCTAGACTAACCGATCTGACGCTAGACTAACCGATCCGACGCTAGACTAACCGATCTGACGCTAGACTAACCGATCTGACGCTAGACTAACCGATCTGACGCTAGATTAACCGATCTGACGCTAGATTAACCGATCTGACACTAGACTAACCGATCTGACGCTAGACTAACCGATATAACGCTTAACCGATCTGACGCTAGACTAACCGATCTGACGCTAGACTAACCGATCTGACGCTAGACTAACCGATCTGACGCTAGACTAACCGATCTGACGCTAGACTAACCGATCTGACACTAGATTAACCGATCTGACACTAGATTAACCGATCTGACACTAGACTAACCGAACCTGCTCTGCCTCTGTCTCGCTCACTCATTCTCTCTTTGGCCCTGCCTGGGCGGAAGGTAGCCTAGCGTTTAGAGCGTTGGGCCAGCAACCTTTCGGGTTTCTAATCCGAATACCCGAGACGACAAGGTGAAAAATCGGTCGATGCGCCCTTGAGAAAGGCACTTAACCCTAATTTGCTCCAGGGACGCCGTACTACGATGGTTGACCCTGTCAAACAAAACATTTCACTGCACCTATCCGGTGTATGTGACAACACATGTATTTATTTAGGTAGCTCTTAGCTGCTGGTTCCCATAGCAACCCCTGTAGGCTAGTCTGTCGGTCGATACCAACCACTCCTCTCCTCCTAAGCCAGCAGGACAAACATACACTGCCATCCCTCCATTCTCAGACAGACACACACACAGATTGAAGCCAACAGCATACCACCTTGCATCCCACTGAAGGTAAGCAAGGTTGGTCCTGGTCGGTCCCTGGATGGGAGACCAGATGCTGCTGGAAGTGGTATTGGAGGGACAGTAGGAGGCACTCTTTCCTCTGGTCTAAAAAAAAATATCCCAATGCCCCAGGACACTGCCCTGTGTAGGGTGCCGTCTTTCGGATGGGACGTTAAACGGGTGTCCTGACTCTCTGTGGTCACTAAAGATCCCATGGTACTTACCGTAAGAGTAGGGGTGTTAAAGGAAAATATTTTGGTATTTGTTTAATTCGTCCCAAAACATTTTGCTTGTCAGCAATGAAGTTTAAGGTATTTTACTTTCAAAATACAGAAACCATCCCCGTATGACGCATTAAAAACACACAGTCCAGCGCTCAAAACACACAGGAACTGTGTTCATTAAGTGACAATCCTTGCAAGAGGGAATCTGAATCCACAGTTTAGCAGCAACACAGGAAACAGACAAAGTGACAGTAGGAGTTTCAAGTTAATATTAGATAAGATATTCGGGATGCATGATATATAGATGAATATATGGGAATCGGCCGATGTCTTGTTTAACGGCGATGTGCAAAACCGATGTCAAAGCTGACCTGCATACCTCTATAACGTAGGTACGTGTCGTAATGACGCCACGTAAAATGTTGCGCTATACGTGCAACACAGCATTCCTAACCTAGCCCACAATGTCTGCTGTGTGGATCGAGCAGTCAACAAGTCGAGCAGTCATTTGAAAGAGTAACAACATTTCAGCGAGACAACTCAAAGGATAAACCCATTAACGCCGAGATAATGGAATTCATTGCCCTCGACAATCAGCCGTTCTCTGTCGTGGGTGATGTTGGCTTTCGCCGACTGGTCGAGCACCGGTACACACTACCAAGTGCGCTATTGTTCAGATGTTGCCCTACCGGAGTTACACAGTAATATCGTCACTGCTATTAGTTTCATGACATTTATACTATGGAACGCCATCTGGGTCTTTGCGTGTCAAAAAGATACAGTAGCACTGTCAAAGCTGTACAAAAAAGTCTACAAACAAGCAAACACCGGCCACGATCGATGTGTTTACAATACCGCGTTAGTAATAAAGCATCATTTGTTCAATCGCATCGTCTGGGGTAGCTAGCTTTAGCTTGGTACATTGCTAGCACCAATACAACCAGGCTGAAAACAATGACCAGTAGAAACTGCAGCCATTTTCATTATTCTTAGCAATGATTTAGGACATCCTTGTAAATAAATATTAGCTAGGTAGCCACTTGTTGTTCGCCTATTGAAATTTATGAAAATAAATAGCTAGCCAGCAACTTAACACTGTTACCCAAAGCTAACGTTATAAGCAGCCAGCTAGCTTCATCTGGCTAGCGAGGCTCGAACCGGACTGGGTTATGTGTTGTGAAGCTAGCCACAATAAGGATTAGGTACAATAGTGGAATTTACAGTTTGCCTTCAAAATAAGTCAGTCATTGACAGTGATGCAAATTAATACAAATAGTAGAATTATGCCTTACTTTATTTTTGAAGGCTAACCGCAGAGTCCACTATTGTGGCTAATCCTTATTGTGTGTAGCTTCACATTGATGGGTCCGACCACCATTTACCAAATAATAACTGTCTTATAAATTAGGGTTGTTTTAGATGATGACACCTAGCTAGATAGTTAGCTAGCTAACTATAGCTACTGAAACAGATTATGTCGTTTTGCTGTTTTGGGGAAGAACATTGTTTGCATTTATGAGCTAGCTAGCTTTTTTATGACCAACACTGTATGTTCGAGAGACAACTTTACCAGCATCATAGCATACGTATCGATGAATCGTTGTGACAGATGAAACACGAGTGATAGTGAAATCAATGTGTAATAACTACGGGAAAAAAATTTATGAACACGTTAAATTATTATGTGACGTGCAGTCATATTCGGGTTCTGATTGGTCAACAAGCTAATTTGACACGTCATGTTTTACTGGTAATGGGGACATACGTAAATGCCAACAATATAAAAATAACTTTTTGGTCTGTGTGTGTGTGTGTGTGTGTGTGTGTGTGTGTGTGTGTGTGTGTGTGTGTGTGTGTGTGTGTGTGTGTGTGTGTGTGTGTGTGTGTGTGTGTGTGTGTGTGTGTGTGTGTGTGTGTAACCTTTACTTAACTAGAAAAGTCAGTTAAGAACAAATTCTTGTTTACAATGACGACCTACCCCAGCCAAACCCGGACGACGCTGGGCCAATTGTGCGCCGCCCTATGGGACTCCCAATCACGGCCCGGACGTGATACAGCCTAGATTTCAACCAGAGATGCAATGCCTTAGACAGCTGCGTCCAACTATTTAACTATACTAGAATGATTAAAAGGGCAAATTAATTTTTTAAATATCGGTATCGTTTTTTTGGGCAAGGAATATATTGGACATCAGTATCAGCCTGAAAAGTCACATCGGTGCATCACTAGATAATATTGTTTAATTAACCTGCCCTGGGCTTACCATAGTTATCTACCTGTCTGAAAGAAGAGCCAGACCGCTATCCTGAGAATAACCACAATGCTTATGTTAGCTAATAAGCTCTTCCCCCTCCTCTGCTCCCTGTCTTCCACTTCCCCCCTCATGAAATAGCTCAAACCGTCTCGGGGGAAACAAACCGTCTCGGGGGGAAACAAACTGCGGCGAGGGCAAAATATAAAGCCCCCTCGCTCGCTACCTCCCCCCTCGCTCGCTACCTCTCCCGCTCGCTACCTCCACCGCCCGCTCACCCACTACCTCCCCCGCCCACTCGCTCGCTACCTCCCTCGTTCGCTACCTCCCCCACTCCTAATCGCTCGCTACCTCGCCCTACCGCCCGCTACCTCGCCCTACCGCCCGCTACCTCGCCGCCCGCTCGCTACCTCGCCCTACCGCCCGCTACCTCGCCGCCCGCCCGCTACCTCGCCCTCCCGCCCGCTACCTCGCCGCCCGCCCGCTACCTCGCCCGCCCGCCCGCTACCTCGCCAAAATAGCTCAGCAGGACAGGGGTCTGTGGTGAAGATATAGACCAGTCTCTCTCTCCAGAATGGCTCAACTATCTCATGCCAATTATTGTGCCTCCATTGTTTCATTGTGTGAATTGTTTGCTCTCTGATTTGGTTGATTTATTCCACCATTACATTTGTCGCCAGTAGTAAATGTACCGTTAATCCCCGTCATTTGGTAACATGAATTTCGGTTAATGCATGTATTACTTAAGAGTCATTTATCGTTCTCATTCTCGGAGCGGAAAAGTTGCTTGCAGAGTTCACGACCTGCTACACAGGAGAAACAGGTTTTTTGTGAGAAACAGGTTTTTTGTTTATTTCATAACCATTATTTACGAGATGTCAATTTCAGTTTTTATTGTCTTTTGTTTATGTGTGTCTGGTTTCTGTCTGATAATGTTGAGGGAGCACGAATCCATCGCAAATGATAATATTTTAAAACTATATAGTTCCTCACAGAAAGCCATTTGAAAAAGTCTTGTCCAATAATCTCCCCCTCGATAAACCCCCAATCCTCAGTGTGAAAGAGTAATGGAAGTGATAGGCCTACTGCTGCATTGACCAATAGGCTATGAGCTCATTTCTTTAGCTTAAAAAAACACGAGCTGGCGTACACCCAGAAAAATGTGTTTGTGTGAAGGTGCTGACTAATGACGAATAAAATAAAGAAATAAATCACACACATATATATATATATTCCCAGCAATGGAATGTGTATTTACCAACGTTTCAACGTTTTGGCATCACTGTGCCTTCCTCAGTGTGATGTCATGAATACTTGAACCACTTATTTGTTCTAATAGTTTCAAACTTATTTAGCTGCCAATGGATTACGGTGTATCAATGTGTCCACATAGAGAGGCTGGATTACGGTGTATCAATGTGTCCATACATCCAGAGGCTGGATTACGGTGTAATGTGTCCATACATCCAGAGGCTTGATTAAGGTGTAATGTGTCCACATAGAGAGGCTGCATTACGGTGTATCAATGTGTCCATACATCCAGAGGCTGGATTACGGTGTATCAATGTGTCCATACATCCAGAGGCTGGATTACGGTGTATCAATGTGTCCATACATCCAGAGGCTGGATCACGGTGTAATGTGTCCACATAGAGAGGCTGGATTACGGTGTATCAATGTGTCCATACATCCAGAGGCTGGATTACGGTGTATCAATGTGTCCATACATCCAGAGGCTGGATTACGGTGTATCAATGTGTCCATACATCCAGAGGCTGGATTACGGTGTATCAATGTGTCCATACAGCCAGAGGCTGGATTACGGTGTATCAATGTGTCCATACATCCAGAGGCTGGATTACGGTGTATCAATGTGTCCACATAGAGAGGCTGGATTACGGTGTATCAATGTGTCCATACATCCAGAGGCTGGATTACGGTGTATCAATGTGTCCATACATCCAGAGGCTGGATTACGGTGTATCAATGTGTCCATACATCCAGAGGCTGGATTACGGTGTATCAATGTGTCCATACATCCAGAGGCTGGATTACGGTGTATCAATGTGTCCATACATCCAGAGGCTGGATTACGATGTAATGTGTCCATACATCCAGAGGCTGTATCACAGTGTAATGTGTCCATACAGCAGAGGCTGGATCACAGTGTAATGTGTCCATACAGCAGAGGCTGGATCACGGTGTAATGTGTCCATACAGCAGAGGCTGGATCACGGTGTAATGTGTCCATACAGCAGAGGCTGGATCCGGGCCGTGATTGGGATTCCCATAGGGCGGTGCATAATTGTCCCAGCGTCCTCCGGGGTAGGCCGTCATTGTAAATAAGAATTTGTTCTTAACTGACTTGCCCAGTTAAATAAACACACACAAAACATTAGGAGCTCCTGCTCGTTCCATGACAGACTGACCAAGTGAAAGCTATATGATCCCTTATTGATGTCACTTGTTAAATCCGCATCAAATCAGTACAGATGAAGGGAAGGAGACGGGTTACAGAAGGATTTTTAAGCCTTGCGACATGGATTGTGAATGTGATGCCATTCAGAGGGTGAATGGGCAAGACAAAATATTTAATGTGCCTTTGAACAGGCTATGGTAGTTGATGCCAAGAGCACCAGTTTGACCGTGTCAAAAACTGCAACGCTGCTGGGTTTTACACGCTCAACAGTTTCCTGTGTGTGTCAAGAATGGTTCTGAGGACAAAAGAGTTTTGCAAATCAATATCAGGAAGGTGTTCCTAATGTTTTGTACACTTGGTGTATATATTAGTAGTGACCCTGACTTTGAATACCACCTGGCTAGGAAAACAGGCTAGGAGAAAAGAGAGCAGGCTAGCTAGAAGAAGAGAGAACAAGCTAACTAGGAGAAGAGGCTAGCTAGGAGAAGAGAGAACAGGCTAGCTAGGAGAAGAGAGTACAGGCTAGCTAGGGGAATAGAGAACAGGCTAGCTAGGAGAAGAGAGTACAGGCTAGCTAGGAGAAGAGAGAACAGGCTAGCTAGGGGAATAGAGAACAGGCTAGCTAGGAGAAGAGAGTACAGGCTAGCTAGGAGAAGAGAGTACAGGCTAGCTAGGGGAATAGAGAACAGGCTAGCTAGGAGAAGAGAGTACAGGCTAGCTAGGGGAATAGAGAACAGGCTAGCTAGGAGAAGAGAGTACAGGCTAGCTAGAAGAAGAGAGAACAGGCTAGCTAGGAGAAGAGAGTACAGGCTAGCTAGGAGAAGAGAGAACAGGCTAGCTAGGAGAAGAGAGAACAGGCTAGCTAGGAGAAGAGAGAACAGGCTAGCTAGGAGAAGAGAGTACAGGCTAGCTAGGATAAGAGAGAACAGGCTAGCTAGGAGAAGAGAGAACAGGCTAGCTAGGAGAAGAGAGTACAGGCTAGCTAGGAGAAGAGAGAACAGGCTAGCTAGGGGAATAGAGAACAGGCTAGCTAGGAGAAGAGAGTACAGGCTAGCTAGGGGAATAGAGAACAGGCTAGCTAGGAGAAGAGAGTACAGGCTAGCTAGAAGAAGAGAGAACAGGCTAGCTAGGAGAAGAGAGAACAGGCTAGCTAGGAGAAGAGAGAACAGGCTAGCTAGGAGAAGAGAGTACAGGCTAGCTAGGAGAAGAGAGAACAGGCTAGCTAGGAGAAGAGAGAACAGGCTAGCTAGGAGAAGAGAGAACAGGCTAGCTAGGAGAAGAGAGTACAGGCTAGCTAGGATAAGAGAGAACAGGCTAGCTAAGAGAAGAGAGTACAGGCTAGCTAGGATAAGAGAGAACAGGCTAGCTAGGAGAAGAGAGAACAGGATAGCTAGGAGAAGAGAGAACAGGCTAGCTAGGAGAAGAGAGAACAGGCTAGCTAGGAGAAGAGAGAACAGGCTAGCTAGGAGAAGAGAGAACAGGCTAGCTAGGAGAAGAGAGTACAGGCTAGCTAGGAGAAGAGAGAACAGGCTAGCTAGGAGAAGAGAGAACAGGCTAGCTAGGAGAAGAGAGAACAGGATAGCTAGGAGAAGAGAGAACAGGCTAGCTAGGAGAAGAGAGAACAGGCTAGCTAGGAGAAGAGAGAACAGGCTAGCTAGGAGAAGAGAGAACAGGCTAGCTAGGAGAAGAGAGTACAGGCTAGCTAGGAGAAGAGAGAACAGGCTAGCTAGGAGAAGAGAGAACAGGCTAGCTAGGAGAAGAGAGTACAGGCTAGCTAGGAGAAGAGAGAACAGGCTAGCTAGGAGAAGAGAGTACAGGCTAGCTAGGAGAAGAGAGAACAGGCTAGCTAGGAGAAGAGAGTACAGGCTAGCTAGGAGAAGAGAGAACAGGCTAGCTAGGATAAGAGAGAACAGGCTAGCTAAGAGAAGAGAGAACAGGCTAGCTAGGAGAAGAGAGAACAGGCTAGCTAGGAGAAGAGAGTACAGGCTAGCTAGGAGAAGAGAGAACAGGCTAGGAAAACAGGGAATGGGCTAGAGAAGGGAACAGGGAGAGGGACTGCCTGCCTGAATGTCTGACAATAGGCACCATTCTTAAGCTTCTCTGCCCCAGGCGGCTGACGGAGTCCCGTGACCACACCACCACATCACCAGAGATATCACCAGACACAGCTCTACCTTTACACCACCACATCACCAGAGATATCACCAGACACAGCTCTACCTGTACACCACCACATCACCAGAGATATCACCAGACACAGCTCTACCTTTACACCACCACATCACCAGAGATATCACCAGACACAGCCCTACCTTTACACCACTCCACCACCAGAGATATCACCAGACACAGCCCTAACCTTTACACCACCCCACCACCAGAGATACCAGCAGACACAGCCCTACCACTACACCCCATCCCCTACTCTAGCCCCATCCCCAGCCTCTGCTAAGATTGTCTTGTGGCTCACAGGAGACCCAAGGCCCAACCCAGTCAAATGGGCAAACACACGTGTGCGTGCGTACGTGTTTGTACAATGTACACCATATATATATTATATATATATATAGTGTTTGCGCACCTGCCTGGTTTTAAGCCTGGGATGGAATGAGAACGAACCAGAGATCACATTCAAATACTGTAACACTATGAGGTGGAATGTGATCTGTTGTCTTCAAGACCACGTTCATTTGCTTTAACTCTAGTGTCCCATCTGTACATGTGGGACACTGGGACACAACAACAAAAATAAGCTAAACACACCCAGTTCTTCTCACCAAATTCCCTCTCACCCTCCGCGTCTCTCTCGCCCTCCGCGTCTCTCTCGCCCTCCGCGTCTCTCTCGCCCTCCGCGTCTCTCTCGCCCTCCGCGTCTCTCTCGCCCTCCGCGTCTCTCTCGCCCTCCGCGTCTCTCTCGCCCTCCGCGTCTCTCTCGCCCTCCGCGTCTCTCTCGCCCTCCGCGTCTCTCTCGCCCTCCGCGTCTCCCTCGCCCTCCGCGTCTCCCTCGCCCTCCGCGTCTCCCTCGCCCTCCGCGTCTCCCTCGCCCTCCGCGTCTCCCTCGCCCTCCGCGTCTCTCTCGCCCTCCGCGTCTCTCTCGCCCTCCGCGTCTCCCTCACCCTCCGCGTCTCCCTCACCCTCCGCGTCTCCCTCACCCTCCGCGTCTCCCTCACCCTCCGCGTCTCCCTCACCCTCCGCGTCTCTCTCACCCTCCGCGTCTCCCTCACCCTCCGTGTCTCTCTCACCCTCCGTGTCTCTCTCACTCCCGCCACACATATGTACTGACTGCCCACACAAGCTCCCGTTAGGACTACAGATAAAAACAGATGGATACACAAGCTCCCGTTAGGACTACAGATGAAAACATATCTAACCGATAGGATACACAAACTAAATCCCTTGACAAATGCCAACAGTTTTATCACTAATTCAAAACGGACTGGTTGATCAAAGTAGGAAACCATGTGTTCTAACAACGAGCTGCAGTTTCGGAATAAATGTCCTGTCTTTTTTCCTCTGTTGCAACTTTGCAAACTACTAATGCCACTTAGAATGGGTTAGCCTAGGTTATAACCCCCCCCCATTAACAAAGACAGGTTCCACACTAAAAATATGCAAAAACAGTTTGAAAAATAGTGTATTTTTATCCGGATCTTTAAGCCAAATCAACATCCTGGGCATAATTCATCCCCATACAGTGTTCAATTTGGAATTGTTCATCCATTTTTTATTTATTTTTTAAGTCCAAGGGACAGGCAGAATAATGTAAATTGAATGTTTGTTTATCGAGAAGGAGAGAAAAAAAATACAGATTTGGGGTTTGTAAACCATGAAAAGAGCTCCGTTTCAAATCTCTTTAAATGACTGTTCCAGACAATGTGGATGTTATTTCACAACTTTATTAATTTAGAAAAAATATTCTGTTCCTTTTTATTCTGTGATATTACATCATGTGTTTTTTTTGTGTTTTTTTTTGGTGTCTTGACCGCGATAAGGGCTCAGGAAATAAGAGTCTTGTTTACTAAATTTACAAAACAAGGCGTTATAATATAACCAGTTGATATTATGATTTCAATAAATTAAATCTTAAATGGCACTTGCTTTTTTATTGACTAAATATACACTGAGTGGACAAAACATTAAGAACACCTGCTCTTTCCATGGTAGACTGACCAGTGAATTCAGGTGAACGCTATGATCCCCCCCCCCCCCCCCCTATTGATGTCAATTGTTGAATCCACTTCAATCAGTGTAGATGAAGAGGAGACGACGGGTTAAAGAAGGATTTTTAAGCCTCGAGACCATTGAGACATGGATTGTGTACCTCTATACCAGGCGGTGTCAGAGGAAGGCCCTAAAAATTGTCAACGACTCCAGCCACCCTAGTCATAGACTGTTCTCTCTGCTACCACACGGCAAGAGGTACCGGAGCGCCAAGTCTAGGTCCAAGAGGCTTCTAAACTGCTTCTACCCCCAAGCCATAAGACTCCTGAACACCTAATCAAATGGCTACCCAGACTATTTGCATTGCCCCTCCCCCTCTCCATACCACTGACACTCTCTGTTATCATCTATACATAGTCACTTTAATAACTCTACCTATATGTACATACTACCTCAAATAACGGGTGCCCCCCGCACACTGACTCTGTACCGGTACCCCCCTGTATATAGCCTCCACATTGACTCTGTACCGTAAAACCCTGTATATTGACTCTATACCGTAAAACCTTGTATATAGCCTCCACATTGACTCTGTACCGGTACCCCCCTTGTATATAGCCTCCACATTGACTCTGTACCAGTACCCCCTGTATATAGCCTCCACATTGACTCTGTACCGGTACCCCCCTGTATATAGCCTCCACATTGACTCTGTACCGGTACCCCCTGTATATAGCCTCCGCATTGACTCTGTACCGGTACCCCCTGTATATAGCCTCCACATTGACTCTGTACCGGTACCCCCTGTATATAGCCTACACGTTGACTCTGTACCGTAAAACCCTGTATATAGCCTCCACATTGACTCTGTACCATAAAACCCTGTATATAGCCTCCACATTGACTCTGTACCGTAAAACCCTGTATATAGCCTCCACATTGACTCTGTACCGGCACCACCCTGTATATAGTCTTGCTATTGTTATTTCACTGCTGCCCTTTAATTACTTGTTACTTTTATTGCTTCTTCTTATCCCTATTGTTTGTAAACTGCATTGTTGGTTAAGGCCTTGTAAGTAAGCATTTCACTAAGGTCTACACCTGTTGTATTCAGCATTTCACTGTGAGGTCTACTACACCTGTTGTATTCAGCATTTCACTAAGGTCTACACCTGTTGTATTCAGCATTTCACTATAAGGTCTACTACACCTGTTGTATTCAGCATTTCACTGTAAGGTCTACTACACCTGTTGTATTCAGCATTTCACTGTAAGGTCTACTACACCTGTTGTATTCAGCATTTCACTATAAGGTCTACTACACCTGTTGTATTCAGCATTTCACTATAAGGTCTACTACACCTGTTGTATTCAGCATTTCACTGTGAGGTCTACTACACCTGTTGTATTCAGCGTATGTGACTAATAAAGTTTGATTTGATATTCAGCTGGCAGTCAGGCACTGGAATACGTTTCTGAGTGACAGAGTGAGGGCTTGGCATATTCGCTTTGTCTACGCAAAGCATTTATGTATTAACACTATGAATTAACATAAATAGTGTATTGTTTTTGTGTAAATGGACAGTGAAGTATATCGTACATCTTCTGTAGTCCATATTTAGTCAGCTCTCCACTGAGCACCAGAAAGGAAAAAGGTGGAAGAGCAGAGTAAGCAATGAGACAGTCTGAAATTATTTAACTGGCCTGTAGATTGGGAACTAGGCCTCAACTACAGCGGTACTGTACAACCCTACTGTTCAACACCAGTACAACGCCATCCTGCCACTACTATCAGCACCTACAGTAAAGTAGGGATAAAGGTTTTATTACATTTTACACACAGCAAGTCACAGAGACAAATATGACTGACCAGTCTGGCACCCTATTCCCTATTATAGTGCACTACTTTAGACCAGAGCCCATAGGGCTCTAAGACAAACATGCATCTGTATCAGATATTCACATCATGGTTACAATCTGTGAAGCCGTCAACATTACCCAGAAAGGACATGACCTGCAAAGGCAAAGCTAAAGAAGTGACAGCAGACTATCCGCTTTAGTAATATGACTCATAGATTCAACTCCCATCACTACATCAACACACATCACATCCCCACACATCACATCCCCAAGCGCCACACATCACACATGCAGACGGATAACTTTAGGAGCTCCCACAACCAACTGATAGCTAGACACATCTTTAGGAGCTCCCACAACCAACTGATAGCTAGACACATCTTTAGGAGCTCCCACAACCAACTGATAGGTAGACATATCTTTAGGAGCTCCCACAACCAACTGATAGCTAGACACATCTTTAGGAGCTCCCACAACCAACTGATAGGTAGACATATCTTTAGGAGCTCCCACAACCAACTGATAGCTAGGCATATCTTTAGAAGCTCCCACAACCAACTGATAGCTAGACATATCTTTAGGAGCTCCCACAACCAACTGATAGCTAGACATATCTTTAGAAGCTCCCACAACCAACTGATAGCTAGACATATCTTTAGGAGCTCCCACAACCAACTGATAGCTAGACATATCTTTAGGAGCTCCCACAACCAACTGATAGCTAGGCATAACTTTAGGAGCTCCCACAACCAACTGATAGCTAGACATATCTTTAGGAGCTCCCACAACCAACTGATAGCGAGACATATCTTTAGGAGCTCCCACAACCAACTGATAGCTAGGCATATCTTTAGGAGCTCCCACAACCAACTGATAGCTAGACATATCTTTAGGAGCTCCCACAACCAACTGATAGCGAGACATATCTTTAGGAGCTCCCACAACCAACTGATAGCTAGGCATATCTTTAGGAGCTCCCACAACCAACTGATAGCGAGACACATCTTTAGGAGCTCCCACAACCAACTGATAGCTAGACATATCTTTAGGAGCTCCCACAACCAACTGATAGCGAGACATATCTTTAGGAGCTCCCACAACCAACTGATAGCGAGACATATCTTTAGGAGCTCCCACAACCAACTGATAGCTAGGCATATCTTTAGGAGCTCCCACAACCAACCAAACCAACAATGCTTTGTGATGGAGGCAGAACTTACTATTGTGCACAGTCGATGAGCTGGTACTCGTTGGATCTCTCGAAGCACGCCTTCACTCCCTCGTCATCCCACAGCTTCTTGGCATGATCAAAGAACTCCTGGACAGAGGGTAGAGAGAGAGAGAGAGAGAGAGAGAGAGGGTGGGTAGAGAGAGAGAGAGGACAGAGGTTAGGAGATGACCAGACATCACAAACAAACAATCAATCAATGACATTGTATTACTATAAGCTACAGGTGGTTATGAAGGGCAAACCACACACACACACACACACACAAGTTTAGTGACGAGAAGCTTATTTAAACAGAGCCATTCAAACGTCACAACCTGTATGAAGCCCCCCATTGTATAATACAGTCTTTATAGACCGTGACAGGAATGCATTTATACCACCAGTGGTAATTCAAACTGTTTCCAGAGTCCCCATTTTTACCATCCAAAATACGAGTAACTCCACCCCAAAAACAAATGACAACTTCCAAAAAAAAAATATATATATATAACATTTTTTTTTTTAATTGGTACATTTAGATTTACATAAACAAAACCTTAAATGAATTACACTTTCATCTCTCTTATCAACATTACGAGAACCAATACACACATTTACTCAATAAAATTATAAGTCTTCTAATTCTTTATGAATAACGGTTGTATTATTGTAACTTAAAATAAACGTCAGTCTTAATTCTTGAATATTATATTACAATTTTAATTCTTTGAATACCACATATTCATTCTGTTGAACCTTCGTAAAATCTCTACTGTAGCTACATTTGGAAAAAATATTCTGTTCCAATTTATTCTGTGATATTAAGTGTTTTTCCTTCTATAAAATGTGTCTTGATCGTGATAAGTGATCGCTAAACTAACATAAAAACAAGGCTATGCCGTTATAATATAACCAGTGGATCCTACAGTACCATGTCTCCAACCCCAGCCTCCCCTACAGTACCATGTCTCCAACCCCAGCCTCTCCTACAGTACCATGTCTCCAACCCCAGCCTCTCCTACAGTACAGTACCATGTCTCCAACCCCAGCCTCTCCTACAGTACCATGTCTCCAACCCCAGCCTCCCCTACAGTACCATGTCTCCAACCCCAGCCTCTCCTACAGTACCATGTCTCCAACCCCAGCCTCTCCTACAGTACCATGTCTCCAACCCCAGCCTCTCCTACAGTACCATGTCTCCAACCCCAGCCTCTACTACAGTACCATGTCTCCAACCCCAGTCTCTACTACAGTACCATGTCTCCAACCCCAGCCTCCCCTACAGTACCATGTCTCCAACCCCAGCCTCTCCTACAGTACCATGTCTCCAACCCCAGCCTCTCCTACAGTACCATGTCTCCAACCCCAGCCTCTCCTACAGTAAAGTACCATGTCTCCAACCCCAGCCTCTCCTACAGTCCCATGTCTCCAACCCCAGCCTCTACTACAGTACAGTACCATGTCTCCAACCCCAGCCTCTCCTACAGTACAGTACCATGTCTCCAACCCCAGCCTCTCCTACAGTACCATGTCTCCAACCCCATCCTCTCCTACAGTACCATGTCTCCAACCCCAGCCTCCCCTACAGTACCATGTCTCCAACCCCAGCCTCTCCTACAGTACCATGTCTCCAACCCCAGCCTCCCCTACAGTACCATGTCTCCAACCCCAGCCTCTACTACAGTACCATGTCTCCAACCCCAGCCTCCCCTACAGTACCATGTCTCCAACCCCAGCCTCTCCTACAGTACCATGTCTCCAACCCCAGCCTCTCCTACAGTACCATGTCTCCAACCCCAGCCTCTCCTACAGTACAGTACCATGTCTCCAACCCCAGCCTCTCCTACAGTCCCATGTCTCCAACCCCAGCCTCTACTACAGTACAGTACCATGTCTCCAACCCCAGCCTCTCCTACAGTACAGTACCATGTCTCCAACCCCAGCCTCTCCTACAGTACCATGTCTCCAACCCCAGCCTCTCCTACAGTACCATGTCTCCAACCCCAGCCTCTCCTACAGTACCATGTCTCCAACCCCAGCCTCTCCTACAGTACCATGTCTCCAACCCCAGCCTCTCCTACAGTACCATGTCTCCAACCCCAGCCTCTCCTACAGTACCATGTCTCCAACCCCAGCCTCTCCTACAGTACCATGTCTCCAACCCCAGCCTCTCCTACAGTACCATGTCTCCAACCCCAGCCTCTACTACAGTACCATGTCTCCAACCCCAGCCTCTCCTACAGTACCATGTCTCCAACCCCAGCCTCTCCTACAGTACCATGTCTCCAACCCCAGCCTCTCCTACAGTACCATGTCTCCAACCCCAGCCTCTCCTACAGTACCATGTCTCCAACGCCAGCCTCTCCTACAGTATCATGTCTCCAACCCCAGCCTCTACTACAGTACCATGTCTCCAACCCCAGCCTCTCCTACAGTACAGTACCATGTCTCCAACCCCAGCCTCTACTACAGTACCATGTCTCCAACCCCAGCCTCTACTACAGTACCATGTCTCCAACCCCAGCCTCTCCTACAGTACCATGTCTCCAACCCCAGCCTCTACTACAGTACCATGTCTCCAACCCCAGCATCTCCTACAGTACCATGTCTCCAACCCCAGCCTCTCCTACAGTACCACGTCTCCAACCCCAGCCTCTCCTACAGTACCATGTCTCCAACCCCAGCCTCTCCTACAGTACCATGTCTCCAACCCCAGCCTCTACTACAGTACCATGTCTCCAACCCCAGCCTCTCCTACAGTACCATGTCTCCAACCCCAGCCTCTACTACAGTACAGTACCATGTCTCCAACCCCAGCCTCCCCTACAGTACAGTACCATGTCTCCAACCCCAGCCTCTCCTACAGTACCATGTCTCCAACCCCAGCCTCTCCTATAGTACCATGTCTCCAACCCCAGCCTCTCCTACAGTACCATGTCTCCAACCCCAGCCTCTCCTACAGTACAGTACCATGTCTCCAACCCCAGCCTCTCCTACAGTACAGTACCATGTCTCCAACCCCAGCCTTTCCTACAGTACCATGTCTCCAACCCCAGCCTCCCCTACAGTACAGTACCATGTCTCCAACCCCAGCCTCTCCTACAGTACCATGTCTCCAACCCCAGCCTCTCCTACAGTACAGTACCATGTCTCCAACCCCAGCCTCTCCTACAGTACCATGTCTCCAACCCCAGCCTCCCCTACAGTACCATGTCTCCAACCCCAGCCTCTCCTACAGTACCATGTCTCCAACCCCAGCCTTTCCTACAGTACCATGTCTCCAACCCCAGCCTCTCCTACAGTACCATGTCTCCAACCCCAGCCTCTCCTACAGTACCATGTCTCCAACCCCAGCCTCTCCTACAGTACCATGTCTCCAACCCCAGCCTCTCCTACAGTACCATGTCTCCAACCCCAGCCTCTACTACAGTACCATGTCTCCAACCCCAGCCTCTACTACAGTACCATGTCTCCAACCCCAGCCTCTACTACAGTACCATGTCTCCAACCCCAGCCTCTCCTACAGTACAGTACCATGTCTCCAACCCCAGCCTCTCCTACAGTACCATGTCTCCAACCACAGCCTCTACTACAGTACCATGTCTCCAACCCCAGCCTCTCCTACAGTACAGTATCATGTCTCCAACCCCAGCCTCTCCTACAGTACCATGTCTCCAACCCCAGCCTCTACTACAGTACCATGTCTCCAACCCCAGCCTCTCCTACAGTACCATGTCTCCAACCCCAGCCTCTCCTACAGTACCATGTCTCCAACCCCAGCCTCTCCTACAGTACCATGTCTCCAACCCCAGCCTCTACTACAGTACCATGTCTCCAACCCCAGCCTCTACTACAGTACCATGTCTCCAACCCCAGCCTCTCCTACAGTACCATGTCTCCAACCCCAGCCTCTACTACAGTACCATGTCTCCAACCCCAGCCTCTACTACAGTACCATGTCTCCAACCCCAGCCTCTACTACAGTACCATGTCTCCAACCCCAGCCTCTCCTACAGTACAGTACCATGTCTCCAACCCCAGCCTCTCCTACAGTACAGTACCATTTCTCCAACCCCAGCCTCTCCTACAGTACCATGTCTCCAACCCCAGCCTCTCCTACAGTACAGTACCATGTCTCCAACCCCAGCCTCTCCTACAGTACCATGTCTCCAACCCCAGCCTCTCCTACAGTACCATGTCTCCAACCCCAGCCTCTCCTACAGTACAGTACCATGTCTCCAACCCCAGCCTCTCTTACAGTACAGTACCATGTCTCCAACCCCAGCCTCTCCTACAGTACCATGTCTCCAACCCCAGCCTCTCCTACAGTACCATGTCTCCAACCCCAGCCTCTACCACAGTACCATGTCTCCAACCCCAGCCTCTACTACAGTACCATGTCTCCAACCCCAGCCTCTCCTACAGTACAGTACCATGTCTCCAACCCCAGCCTCTCCTACTGTACAGTACCATGTCTCCAACCCCAGCCTCTCCTACAGTACCATGTCTCCAACCCCAGCCTCTACTACAGTACAGTACCATGTCTCCAACCCCAGCCTCTCCTACAGTACCATGTCTCCAACCCCAGCCTCTCCTACAGTACAGTACCATGTCTCCAACCCCAGCCTCTCCTACAGTACCATGTCTCCAACCCCAGCCTCTCCTACAGTACCATGTCTCCAACCCCAGCCTTTCCTACAGTATCATGTCTCCAACCCCAGCCTCTCCTACAGTACAGTACCATGTCTCCAACCCCAGCCTCTCTTACAGTACAGTACCATGTCTCCAACCCCAGCCTCTCCTACAGTACCATGTCTCCAACCCCAGCCTCTCCTACAGTACCATGTCTCCAACCCCAGCCTTTCCTACAGTATCATGTCTCCAACCCCAGCCTCTCCTACAGTACAGTACCATGTCTCCAACCCCAGCCTCTCTTACAGTACAGTACCATGTCTCCAACCCCAGCCTCTCCTACAGTCCCATGTCTCCAACCCCAGCCTCTACTACAGTACAGTACCATGTCTCCAACCCCAGCCTCTCCTACAGTACAGTACCATGTCTCCAACCCCAGCCTCTCCTACAGTACCATGTCTCCAACCCCAGCCTCTCCTACAGTACCATGTCTCCAACCCCAGCCTCTCCTACAGTACCATGTCTCCAACCCCAGCCTCTCCTACAGTACCATGTCTCCAACCCCAGCCTCTCCTACAGTACCATGTCTCCAACCCCAGCCTCTCCTACAGTACCATGTCTCCAACCCCAGCCTCTCCTACAGTACCATGTCTCCAACCCCAGCCTCTACTACAGTACCATGTCTCCAACCCCAGCCTCTCCTACAGTACCATGTCTCCAACCCCAGCCTCTCCTACAGTACCATGTCTCCAACCCCAGCCTCTCCTACAGTACCATGTCTCCAACCCCAGCCTCTCCTACAGTACCATGTCTCCAACGCCAGCCTCTCCTACAGTATCATGTCTCCAACCCCAGCCTCTACTACAGTACCATGTCTCCAACCCCAGCCTCTCCTACAGTACAGTACCATGTCTCCAACCCCAGCCTCTACTACAGTACCATGTCTCCAACCCCAGCCTCTACTACAGTACCATGTCTCCAACCCCAGCCTCTCCTACAGTACCATGTCTCCAACCCCAGCCTCTACTACAGTACCATGTCTCCAACCCCAGCATCTCCTACAGTACCATGTCTCCAACCCCAGCCTCTCCTACAGTACCATGTCTCCAACCCCAGCCTCTCCTACAGTACCATGTCTCCAACCCCAGCCTCTACTACAGTACCATGTCTCCAACCCCAGCCTCTCCTACAGTACCATGTCTCCAACCCCAGCCTCTACTACAGTACAGTACCATGTCTCCAACCCCAGCCTCCCCTACAGTACAGTACCATGTCTCCAACCCCAGCCTCTCCTACAGTACCATGTCTCCAACCCCAGCCTCTCCTACAGTACCATGTCTCCAACCCCAGCCTCTCCTACAGTACCATGTCTCCAACCCCAGCCTCTCCTACAGTACAGTACCATGTCTCCAACCCCAGCCTCTCCTACAGTACAGTACCATGTCTCCAACCCCAGCCTTTCCTACAGTACCATGTCTCCAACCCCAGCCTCCCCTACAGTACAGTACCATGTCTCCAACCCCAGCCTCTCCTACAGTACCATGTCTCCAACCCCAGCCTCTCCTACAGTACAGTACCATGTCTCCAACCCCAGCCTCTCCTACAGTACCATGTCTCCAACCCCAGCCTCCCCTACAGTACCATGTCTCCAACCCCAGCCTCTCCTACAGTACCATGTCTCCAACCCCAGCCTTTCCTACAGTACCATGTCTCCAACCCCAGCCTCTCCTACAGTACCATGTCTCCAACCCCAGCCTCTCCTACAGTACCATGTCTCCAACCCCAGCCTCTCCTACAGTACCATGTCTCCAACCCCAGCCTCTCCTACAGTACCATGTCTCCAACCCCAGCCTCTACTACAGTACCATGTCTCCAACCCCAGCCTCTACTACAGTACCATGTCTCCAACCCCAGCCTCTACTACAGTACCATGTCTCCAACCCCAGCCTCTCCTACAGTACAGTACCATGTCTCCAACCCCAGCCTCTCCTACAGTACCATGTCTCCAACCCCAGCCTCTACTACAGTACCATGTCTCCAACCCCAGCCTCTCCTACAGTACAGTATCATGTCTCCAACCCCAGCCTCTCCTACAGTACCATGTCTCCAACCCCAGCCTCTACTACAGTACCATGTCTCCAACCCCAGCCTCTCCTACAGTACCATGTCTCCAACCCCAGCCTCTCCTACAGTACCATGTCTCCAACCCCAGCCTCTCCTACAGTACCATGTCTCCAACCCCAGCCTCTACTACAGTACCATGTCTCCAACCCCAGCCTCTACTACAGTACCATGTCTCCAACCCCAGCCTCTCCTACAGTACCATGTCTCCAACCCCAGCCTCTACTACAGTACCATGTCTCCAACCCCAGCCTCTACTACAGTACCATGTCTCCAACCCCAGCCTCTACTACAGTACCATGTCTCCAACCCCAGCCTCTCCTACAGTACAGTACCATGTCTCCAACCCCAGCCTCTCCTACAGTACAGTACCATTTCTCCAACCCCAGCCTCTCCTACAGTACCATGTCTCCAACCCCAGCCTCTCCTACAGTACAGTACCATGTCTCCAACCCCAGCCTCTCCTACAGTACCATGTCTCCAACCCCAGCCTCTCCTACAGTACCATGTCTCCAACCCCAGCCTCTCCTACAGTACCATGTCTCCAACCCCAGCCTCTCCTACAGTACAGTACCATGTCTCCAACCCCAGCCTCTCTTACAGTACAGTACCATGTCTCCAACCCCAGCCTCTCCTACAGTACCATGTCTCCAACCCCAGCCTCTCCTACAGTACCATGTCTCCAACCCCAGCCTCTACCACAGTACCATGTCTCCAACCCCAGCCTCTACTACAGTACCATGTCTCCAACCCCAGCCTCTCCTACAGTACAGTACCATGTCTCCAACCCCAGCCTCTCCTACAGTACAGTACCATGTCTCCAACCCCAGCCTCTCCTACAGTACCATGTCTCCAACCCCAGCCTCTACTACAGTACAGTACCATGTCTCCAACCCCAGCCTCTCCTACAGTACCATGTCTCCAACCCCAGCCTCTCCTACAGTACAGTACCATGTCTCCAACCCCAGCCTCTCCTACAGTACCATGTCTCCAACCCCAGCCTCTCCTACAGTACCATGTCTCCAACCCCAGCCTTTCCTACAGTATCATGTCTCCAACCCCAGCCTCTCCTACAGTACAGTACCATGTCTCCAACCCCAGCCTCTCTTACAGTACAGTACCATGTCTCCAACCCCAGCCTCTCCTACAGTACCATGTCTCCAACCCCAGCCTCTCCTACAGTACCATGTCTCCAACCCCAGCCTTTCCTACAGTACCGTGTCTCCAACCCCAGCCTCTCCTACAGTACCGTGTCTCCAACCCCAGCCTCTCCTACAGTACCATGTCTCCAACCCCAGCCTC